>NC_041063.1:27583053-27623053 GCF_900634775.1 Gouania willdenowi
AAACAGGGCAAGTGCTGACACTCGGCATGTCCGGGAGGAGGAGGAAGTTGCGTGTGTGGAGAATGACGGGGGGAGAGACTTGGAGGAACGCCAAAATACATCCTGTCCGTATGTACATGTGGAGATGTGACCATGTCTCACATTTCCATGGTAATTGGAAAACAAACAGAAGTGTTTAAACTCTGAAACGGAATTAAGGAAATGATGAACGTGTAAACCTGAGTCTCTAAAACAATAATCCTATAGTTATTGTTTAAGGTTCTATTCCTTTGGAACAGTTCAGTGTCTGACACTAACCAAATTTTAGCCTTGAGTTCCGTCCAATCAGACGTGTGGAGGCGGAGCTTACCAGCCGTAGTAACAGAGGTTTTCCGGGGACGGACGTGGCTCGGCTCAGCGGCGGCCGCTCGGGTCGGCTTCCTGCGCTCAGAGCTCGAAGGCGCTTCGTCAGGCGGACGTTGAACCTGTAACCCATGCCAGCATTAAATCACATACACTACAACCAATCCCTCACCAGCCAATCAGCTACAAGCTCACCCGCGGGCACAGGAGGTGGAGCAGAAGCGTTTGGACCTCATGAAGTTGTGGGCATAGCCTCTCTTTCCACAGAACTGACAGTGAAGAGCGGGTCGGTCCAATGGCGCTGCTTCTGACGGGAAACACACCAACTTTGAACTGGATTCAGACCAGTTTTATACTGGTCATGAAGCAATTTTAATCAGGTTTTTAACCCAGCTTTTGGACCAGTTTGTTGAACCAGTTTCTAATTGGTTTGAGACTGGTTCTGTACTAGTTCACAACTGGGTTATGAACAGTTTAAAACCAATTTGAGACCATTTTTGACTGGATTTAGACTCATTTCAGACTCTGTTTTCATCAAATTAAATATGGTTTCAAACTGGTTTATGAATAATTTCCCAACAGATTTTTAGACTTGATTTAGACCATTTTGATGATGGTTTTGTTCAGGTTGGTATTTTTTCTATTAGAAGGAAACTGGTGGATACTGGTTTCTTACTGGTTGCTAAATCGCCCGGGTTTCCTGCCACTTCCTCTTCTACTTCCTCCTCGTCAGTATATGTGCGTTTCCTGGAAACCGGTGGCGGTGGAGCCGCCCTCTCGTTGGTCCCGTTGACCTCCTGTGGCTTGGTCACCTGATCAGGAACCAGCAGAGATGAGCGATTCACCTGTGGGGAACGATACCACATGACCTGAAGCCCAGACAGGTGGCTGAATCCGTTAGACCAGATTCAGACTGGTTTTACTACCAGTGAACTTACAGGAAATGGTGTGAGTCCTTCCTGGATGACGAACCCTTCCACCAGGTGAGTCAGAACCTGCCGACCTTCAGGCCACGCCCTCGGCTCCCAGGGGGTGCACGGCGATTGGTCGGTGCTACCGAATTCATCCTCTGATTGGTCCAAGGGCTGGGCGGCCCTGTTGTCGGGTCCCTTTGATAGGCTGAGGTCAGTTGGGTGGAGATGGGGGGAGGGTTCTGTGGAGGGGGGGATAAAAGGAGAGGAGGGGGGCGACGAGAGACTGGACAGAGCTGAAAGAGAGAGAGGTTGGTTTGAAAATACTTTGACGGTTTCTTCTTTTCAAAGATAGTCACAATTTGCTTGTTGTTGGTCAAATGTTTCTACTTGAACTTACTGTGATGTCATTAGAGCGGTTTTTATTTGGGCCAGACCAGAATTCTGATCTCAGATCTGGTTGTTTTTATTATACGTGTTATATAAGTTTTTGGTACGGGCTCCTTTTCCCTGGTTTGAGCTAGTCTTTGCAGGTTACTCGTCTTTAACAAAGTCCAATAAAAGTATTTTAGAAGCTTAGGATCTTCTGTGTGTGCAGACCATGTCTATCTCTTTTACTTAAATCTGTTTTGGCCCAGTTCAAGCTCATCTTTAGAACAGTTCTTACAATGAATTCCTACAAATATTTGGACTTTATTTTAAGAAAAAGATTTAATTTTTCTAATCTCTTCCTGGACCACTTTAGACCAACCTTTCCGTGTTCTGTTTTATGTTTTATTGGTACAAGAATTTTCAGTACTTGATATATCCAGATATTTAGACCAGCCCATGAAGATGTCTTTGGACCAGACTAGCTTTGGATTACAACTTAGCTTCATTAGATGTTTACACCAGTTCCACAGGTAGTTTGTAAGCTACAGCTGGTGGGCATATACCTGATTGGTTGTCCGACTGGGTTGACATGTTCTCACTTAGGTCCTCCTGGGCAATAGGCTGCAGGTCTCTGTGGGGATCCATCAGCCTCTGGTTCTTGGCCTCAGGGACTGGTACGGGTTCCGCCGGGACATAGACTGTTCCTATTGGCACAGGGGTTGGTCTAATCAGGGAAGGTCCTACCATAACAGGAGGTGGTCTAATGGGGACTGGAAGTGGTCCTCCTGACATAGAAGCAAATCTTTCTGGACCAAGGTTTGGTTCTTGCTGAACAGGGGTTGGTCCTTCTTGAGCTGCGCCTTCAGTTTGATCCGAGGACAAAGTGGAACTTAGACCTGTGTTTGGTTTTAGTTCCTTGCTGGAGTCTTTCACTTTGGTATCTGGACTTGTGTTCTCGTTCTGAGGAAGAACTTGACCAGTTGAGTTCTCTGATTGGTCCATGGGGGCCTCGTCTTCTGCTTCTTCTTCCTGGACCTCCTCCATCATCTCTCCTTGGACCTCACCAGTTGTCTCCATCGGTTCCTCTTTACTGTCATCAATCCCGGGGGTCGTCGTCCTGGCCGTCTCCCCATCTGTTGTCTCCTTTTGCTCGTGTTTATCCATTGTCAGGTCTTGACCTTCGGTTTGGATGGTTTGTCCCCTGAGCTCCTCGCCGACCGGCGCTGCTCTCTGGCTCAGAGCGGCGGTTTGGCAGGGCGGTGCCTCAGGGTTTGCCAGGGATGAGACAGTTTTTGGCAGGGAGGGGTTGAGAGGAAGAGAAAGTCCCTCCCCTCCACATACAGTTCGCTTTGATTGGCCAGGAAGCCCCGGTGGCCCCACTGAGGCGTGAACGCAAGTTCCCGGCATTGCGTGGCGGCCTGAAGATAGGGCGATGATTTGGAGTTGCCGTGCTGCTGACGACGAGTGATCGAAGGGCGAAGTGGCGGGCTGTGATTGGCTCTGGGATAATGAGCAGCTCTTGGGTCCAGCCGGTGCTCGGGTGATGGGAGGAGCTACAGCCTGTGGAGGTGGTGGCGCTCGGTGCCCATTAGGGAAGGGATGTCGAGACCTCAGAGGGATGGCTCGAACCGGAGAGTAGAGAGCTGAGGGAGGAACGCAGCGTTAGAATTATAAAGCACGGGAATCGAACTAAAGACCAGAGACTGACAGTGGGCGGGGCCACAAACATGATCGTCAATGATCTGAGGGTCACGTGATCAACATTCATGTCAGCATTTAGAATTTTTTTTTGAGTAGGAACAGTACATATCAATGAACATACAAACAAATGATTTTAGCCATAAGCTAATTTCCATTACGACCAATCAGAGCATTAACACAGGAAACAACAGAGTTTGTGTTTATTGTTCTTCTCTTCCATCTTGTTTGTGTGTTTTTGAACATTTGTTATTGTTGTTTTGTATATCTTTCTGTCATTTGGTATATTTTGTTGTCATCTGGTGCAATTTGTGCATGATTTTGTGCTTTTTTTGTCATATTGTGTTTTTGGAGTTCTTTTTTGTATTTTTGCTATAATCTTGTATATATTTCTATCTCCTTATGTGTAATTGTTTTTGGATTTATTTTTTGTTGTCATTTTGTGGGTTTTTTGAGTCATTCTCTATATTTGTATTCTGTGTTTTTGGAGTCATGTTGGGTGTATTACGTGAACAGACTCACTTGGAGGCGGGACAGACAGGTGGCGGCACGGCGTTGCTAGGCCTTCTGTTGCCATGGTGCCAGGAGATGGTCGAGGTCTGAGAGGTGGGAAAAGTGGAGCAAGAGGTCGAGAGAGAGGGGGCGGAGTTGAGGGCTTAAGGCGGAGAGACGGTGGGATGGCGACGGCCCCGGGGGGCGGAGCCCTCAATGTGAGGCTGTGGAGCTGTGGAGAAGATAAGGAGCAGATAATAATTATAATAATAATAATTACAATAAAAATATTTAGCCCTATTTTAGTGATTTTTAAAGTTCCTGAAATCGTACCAAATTTGCAAGATTAGGGTTAATGAAGTCAACTGCTGTTTAATAATTTAACATTTTATATCCTTCAGATGACTTACAATATCACACAGATTGTGTCACAAGAAGCTTGACATATACGTTTGCCACGCTTATTAGACAATCAGCCACCACTTTTTCAGAAAAAATACCAGGAAATGTGTGATATGGTCCCAAACATGTCAGTGAGGGTTCAGTGTGTGTCGCGCCGTGGCACAATGTGATCATGTACCGTGAGATTTAGAACGAGATTATGAGTGGAATTAGAAACTTTCAGATTAGAACAGTGACTCACTTGAGCAGAGGCGGGGCTTGAGGAGGAAGGGGAGGAGCCTGTGGAGGAAGTGGATGCCTGGGCGGGCCTCATAGCCGATGTGAGAATAAGCTGTAGAGAGAAAGAGGCGGAGCTCACTAAACCATACAGAAAACACTGAATAATGTCACTCTTAATGTCCACAATCGTGTGTGTGTGTGTGTGTGTGTGTGTGTGTGTGTGTGTGTTTACCATCTGAGCGCGCAGCAGCACCTGATCTTGCCCCGAGCCTTTGAGACTCTTCCCCAGGAGCAAAGCTTGCTGGGAGACCCGCCTGCCTAGAGACGGGCTCTGACTGGCTCGACCGGCACCAGGTGAACTCGTGGGCGGAGCCTGAGGTACCTGTGGGAGTGGGAGAGGCCAAAGCACAGCTGAAACTACACCTGAAAACACAATCTACTGCAAATGTGAGTTAGTGGAGATGTATTAACTCTGAGGTTACAACAAAACTCAATTGATGAAATTCACATTATTGCCAAAAAACAACAAATATAATTAATATACTAAAATAATAACAACAAAAAGACTTCAAACCAGAATTATTTATCCTATGATACCACTAACACTACTACCTGTCACCACACACACACACACACACACACACACACACACACACACACACACACACATTTACCTGTCTTCCTGGTGGACTGGCTGGTGTGTGAAAGGGTGTGATGGATGTGGCAGTTGCAGTGGATGCAAGGCGAGTGCTCCCATTGGTCAGGCTGGATGTCTTGGAGATGTTGGTGGGCGTTGCGGGTGGTGGTGGGGAGGAAGAAGGGGCGGGGCCTGATGGGGAGGGCAAGATGGGGCGGCCATAGGTGCGGATAGCGGGGCCAGCAGTGCAGGTGAGTTTAGGAGGGGTGGGGCCAGTGGTGGAGGTCAGTTTAGGGGTAGTGGGGCCAGGGGTGGAGGTGAGTTTAGGAGAGGTGGGGCCAGTGTTGGAGGTCAGTTTAGAGGTAGTGGGGCCAGGGGTGGAGGTGAGTTTAGGAGAGGTGGGGCCAGTGGTGGAGGTCAGTTTAGGGGTGGTGGGGCCAGTGATGGAGGAGAGTTTAGAAGAGGTGGGGCCAGTGGTGGAGGTCAGTTTAGGGGTGGTGGGGCCAGTGATGGAGGAGAGTTTAGAAGAGGTGGGGCCAGTGGTGGAGGACAGTTTTGGAGGAGTGGGGCCAGTGGTAGAGGTCAATTTAGAAAAGGTGGGGCCAGTGGTGGAGGAGAGTTTTGGAGAGGTGGGGCCGAGGGTGGATGTGAGTTTACAGGTGGTGGGACCAGCTGTGCAAGTTAGTTTAGGAGAGGTGGGGCCAGTGGTGGAGGTGAGTTTGGGGGTGGTGGGGCCAGTGGTGGAGCCAGTGAGTTTAGGGGTGGTGGAGCCAGTGGTGGAGATGAGTTTAGAGGTGGCAGGCCCAGAGGTGGAGGTCAGTTTAGAGATGGTGGGGCCAGTGATGGTGGTGGGTTTAGGGGTAGTGGTGGGGCCAGTCGTGGAGGTGAGTTTGGGAGGAGTGGGGCCACAGGTGGAGGTGAGTTTAGGGGTGGTGGGGCCAGTGTTGGCTGTGAGGTTAGGGGTGGTGGGGCCAGTCGTGGAGGTGAGTTTGGGAGTGGGGCCAGAGGTGGAGAGAAGTTTAGGGGTGGTGGGGCCAGTATTGAAGGTGAGTTTAGAAGAGGTGGGGCCAGTGATGGAGATGAGTTTTGAAGAGGTGGGGCCAGTGATGGAGGCGAGTTTAGGGGTGGTGGGGCCAGTGGTGGAGATGAGTTTTGAAGAGGTGGGGCCAGTGATGGAGGTGAGTTTAGGGGTAGTGGGGCCAGTGGAGGAGGTGAGTTTATAAGAGGTGGGGCCAATGATGGAGGTGAGTTTAGGAGGAGTGGGGCCAGTGGTGGAGGTGTGTTTGGGAGGAGAGGGGCCAGTGGTGGAGGTGAGTTTAGGGGCGGGGGTGAGGGGAGGGGGAGAGGTGGAGGTGCTTGGGGTCAGTGTGTGAGGGTCCAGGAGTGAGGGGTGGGGGGTGAGGCGAGGGGGCGTTGCCGAGATGAGGGGTGTTTGTGGGCAGGGCTTGTTGGCAGTTTCTCTTTCCTCCGATTGGCTGGGACAAAGTGACTCTTGGTCCATGTTTAACTCCTAAAACACACACACACACACTATGGTCATAATTTCACTTTATTTATAGTGGCAAATACAACAAGTCAAAAATTAGTTGATTCCTTTCATATATTTTTGTTACAGACATAAATAGAATGTTTGGTTTCCTCAAACCAGGGCCATAAACCTTTCTCCCGCTGTCACACTTTGATGGAACTATTCTGAGATAGAACCGAGGAACTAAACTGGCCCTTGAGAAACCACCATCAGTCTTTGGAAGTTTTTCCTGCTCAGTGACGGTGTGACTTGTGTCGTTACAGTGTTATAAAGGTAATCCATGAACAAAATGTACCTTTTTAACGTATATTTTAATTTCTGATCACAACTTTTTTTTTCATGCTTTTTACGTTGTTCTACTATTTATGTCAATTATTATGTTTCTTTTATTCGTGTTTCTTATTTTATGTCTCACCTTTAAGTGTTTTTGAGCACCTGGAAAAGCGCTTTCTAAATATAAATGTATTATTATTTATATATATTTTAATCAAAAATGTTTTGAGCCATTGTGTTTAAGAAACAATGAATATTTTAAATATTATATGATTGATAAAAATACATGAAAACCTGTAGATCTTGTATGTTTTCACCTTATTTTATTTGAAGCAAAAGTTTTGAAGTCTAAACTGAATCGGACTATAAATATAAATATAAACTGACTACACACTGGCTCGGTTCTGTGGGTCAGTTAAATAAAGATGATCTTAACCAATCCGGAATCTGGGACCAGGATGGACTGGGGCTCAGAGACCCCGTTAGTTCTGATCCAACAGACCGTTCTCAGAGACCCGGTCTAGGTCGGTTCGGTTCCCCGGGTCCAGATGAGGCCCATCGCAGCATCCCCAGGCGGACAGGTGCCGGTCCAGATGCGGAGCACGGCCCGTGTTCCTCCGTGAGGACCGCGGCCCTGCAAAGCGCACGGATCCTACCTGCGGATATCCACGCGGTACGGCCCGTTGTCCACCCGGGCCCGGGGAGCATGTGTCCGGGCTCGGGCCGTCGCTCCGGGTCCGCCGGGCTCCGATGGCCGTGTGCGCGGCACTTCCTCCTCCTGGAGCTGTCAGCGCACGCACAGGCCGCGGCGCAAAGTTAGTGCGCAGGCCCGACCGACCTGTGCACGAGCTGCGCGTGCGCGCGTGTCTCCCTAACAGAAAAAAAACAAAAAAAAAAAAAACGGCCGCTCCGGAGGACCAGCGGGGCCGCGCCGGGAAGCAGGCCGGCCCAGAGTAACCGAGAGGCGGCAGAGAGTTCCAGGATAGCCCGGGGAGGAGCTCCGAGAGAGAGAGAGAGAGAGAGAGCTCCACTTAGAGCTCCGGAGGACCAGGAGCCATCTGAACCATCACATATACACTGAACCATGTACCAAACAATCTGATTCAAATAAACATCCTGGAGCAGCAGAACCTATGACCTACCAGAACACTAAACCATGGCCCAAACCATGTACTGACTTATGTGCAGAACCATGTAGTAAACATGTTTAATGAGTTCTCTGTATTTATTCTCAGCTCACAGCTGAGCCTCTTTTTGATTTCAGATTATTAAAAAAAACTGATTTTCTAATTTCTTGGTTTGCTTTTATTAACAAGGCTTTGTTTTATTGTGAAAGAAGGACCGGATGTCTTCCCCATGTCTTTCCAGCTTGTGTATGATCTCCATGGCAACATTCAGGGTAATTGAGATTGGTGCCTTTGAAGTGGTCCAGAAGACAGGGACAGGTGAGGATTTCACCAAACCTAGATCAGGGATGAAGCCTGGCTAATCCTGATATCCTGGATGAGTTGATCCTTGATTGACTGGAAGCGTTACACTGTTATTTTTTTTTATCAGAAACACAATGCTTTGTAGAGATAATGTTGGAGAACTCAGAAACACTTCACAGTGAGCTTCAACACCAGGAGGATTCCTACGTTTAATAGTTTAACAAATCACTGTACTCTGATGTGAAAACAATCATCTTTACTAATCCTTCTGCAAAGTAACTCAATGAAGAATCAGAGATTAGACGGTCTGTAAATGCATGACCTTCAAACACCTGAGAGAAGAAGTTACTGTTGATTTAATACGAGAACCCTTGGATTAACATCGTCAGAGTTTATTAATCCTGCCTCTTTTACATTTAACAGTCTGAGTTTTTATCACTTGCATTTCAAAACGAAAAAGATTAAAGCCCATTCATTTATTTTAAAACGTCTTTGTTGATCATCACACCCAATCAGAATTTACAGTATTTTATCTTTTGCGAGATTTGCTAAGCCCTATATTTGAAACAGGATCAGACTTTTGAATTTAATGCTTGTCGCTCTTGATTCCACCACTAGAAGCCATGTTTCCTATGTTTTAAACTGCATGGTGTGTTCAGGGTCAGGTCAGCTAACAAAACCACGCCTCAGCGCCATGATGCTAGCCCGCTCACTATGGGAAACCTAATTGACATTTGGAAAATAAAAAAATACCAACAATCAGTGTTTTTAATCTATGTCTAATCCTTCATGGAAATACATTCCTAGCCTTCTTGAAAATAAGGAATTCTGTAGTGAAACCAAAAATTTGCTAAAAGAAATTAATAAATTAGAAATGACACTTTTGAGTAAATGTGAGTGGTTTAATATCAAAGTGAGAGAAATTGCCATTTGCACCAATAAATAGATTTCTAGAATTAAGAAACAAAAACAAGACATTATTATTTATAGAAAAACAGATAGTCCTATTAAATGAGAAAACTAACAGAACATCTATACTTAGAGAAAACACGAGGAGCATTTGCTTGTTCTCGAGCTTGTTAGACTGAGGATGGTGAAAAACATAATCTATATTTCTTTAGTCTGCAAAAACAAAGACACATAAATTCATAAGCTATTTGTTAATAATATCTATCTATAAAAGCAAAGAATCTCTGTCTGTCTCTGTGTGTGTTCCTCAAATATCTGCGAATCAAACTCAGATTGACCTGAGACTTTCAACATGGCTGTTGCTTGGTTCAAAGGTGTGCAACGTCTGATTTGTTTGGACTGCAATGATACCAATATTTAATTATTTCATAAAATTGTCTTAAATGCAGCTTTGCAGAACAGCTCAATGTTGACAGGTAGTCATGGTAACTCAGGATAAGTTGAAACCTCTGCCAGCCAATGCATGGCCAACCACAGTGGAGCCTCCAGGATCAATGTGTGACCGCGTTCCCTCACCCTGGACAGGTTGGAGGGAATCATAGCCAACGAGGGGAGGATAGGAGATGGGCGTGAAGCCAGGAAGCTCACCCCAAGCCGGAGTGATGAAAGGTTCGTTCTCCTTGTCCACACCGAGAGGGCAGAGGAGTCCTCATTAAACTCTCCACAGTCAATCACGAGGATATCCTCGTGAAGCGGGGAGGTGTCGCCAGGTCAAGCTGGAAACCCAGCTGGAACCCTGAGCAGTCGCAGTGTCCATCAGCGGAGTCTCTACCACACCGGCCTCTACGGGGACGTCTTGAGGAGGGAAGGAGTCCGGCTCGGACAGGCCAATACAATGTGTTGAACGCGGCGCAGTGCTGGCATGAGCCCGAAGACTCGAGCGCCATACGGGCAAGTTCCAGATCCAGGCAGCTGGGGCACACTTCGTACTTGTCTTTGGCGGATAATTTACCCCCACATGGACAGAGGCGAGCCCCAGAGCATCCCGCTCCCTCGGTGAGATGAGCTTTAGTCTCCATCACCGCGTGGTGCAGTCAGGAGAGCAGGTGGCTTAGCTTGCGCTACCCCTTGGTAGCTAGCACAGGTGCTAGCAGGGATGCAGGCCAACGTGTGCTGGACCTTCTTAGACATTGAGGACAGCATTCCTTTCCTTTTGCTGTAGCCCAAAGCTCGGATGCCGTACTGCCAGGAGCTGGAGCCGGGCTACACGCTTTTGTCAGAGCCCAGTGGGAGGACCAACATACGCATGTAGGCGCTGAGGGCAGTGGGACCAAGACAACAGTAAGGTGTGCTGAGGTCAACGCACCGGCCTTGTGGCAAGGAGCGTGCAGTGTGGCTAACACCGGAGTGAAAGAGCCGCTGGTGACCAACGTGTGTGCCGGAGCAACACGATGGAAGGAGCCGTCAGCCGGAGCCGAGGCTCGGAGGTTCACTACCTTTCACCAGCGAAGGACAGGACCTACCAAGCAAAGCAAGGTAAGAGTGGTATATCACCCACCTCTCGACCTGTTGTGGTCCAGAGCAGGCGCTAGTCCTGCCAGCATCCGGCGATTGGAATAAAGAAAATTTGCCTGTGGACAGTTAAGCTGGCAAAAGAAAACACGAGATTGCTGAAAGGGGAAGAGGTGTTTGAATGGTGCGCGTCTGTCCGCGTCCTCATTTTATAGGAGGTGGGTCTCCCCCTAGCGGATGGACGTGCTTCACCGGCCAATCAGGATTGGCAGATTGAAATAAATGCTTCTGAGGAATGCAGACAGAGGTTGCATCCCAGATTGAGACATCTCACAAAATACTATGAAATAGAGCTTCTTCTACAACTAAATAATCCATCACAATGTTTTTTTGAATGAAATGTCTCATGCAGTTCATATGATTTCTGTAAGGTTTTAATACGGAAACACTGGTGTTATTTGGCTATTAACACTCATTCAGATTAGAGCAACAATAAATATTCAGACGATTGTGGAGAGGAAAAAGGAAAAGCCACAGTATATTGTCGAGTTTTTCCTGTTGTATCTTATTATGTTTTGTCCTGTTTAGTCTTGACAGACAGAACCATTAGATTTACAGTCATTTTAAAGTCAATACATTTGTCTTTGGGAGAAATGTAGAGAGGGGTTTGTAGGTTTTTTTTTTTTTTTTTTTTTTTAATTTTCGCTCATTTGAAATTGTCGTAACATTAAAGAAAAAACAGTGACTAATATACAACACAAAAAGGGTTGGTTCACAATTACACGAATACCATTACCAAAAATATTTTTAAATACTTTAGAAACAGAAGATTAATTTATTTAGAATTTGTTGAAAACAAGGTTAAGTTCTTCTCCACTTATGTGTTTAAAATAGGGCAGATTTTTTTTTTAAATTTTTTTAATCGAAGCTAAAATTTGTGTGTGTTGTGACGCTGGGGTTTCCGAGGGTTCCTGAAGGCAGCACGCTCCGGGCCGCTCAGCGGATCTTTGTGCGGAGGATCAGCCGAACAGACGCACTCAGCCTAGGGCAGCAAACAGCCGCCAAGCCGGCCGACAGGAGCCCCGGAGAGCGGCTCAGAGCCACCGGAGAACCCCAAATAGTTTACCCGCGGCAAGTTACTGGACACAGCGGCGGCCAGACGATGGTAAGACCCGCTCTGAGGCCGCTGCTGACGGCTAATGCTAAGCTAAGTTTTCCTGACTCATACCGAAGGCCGCGGAGCGTCACAATCCAGACCGAAATCACACAGATCCCCGGCCCCTTGGCCCGAACTCACCCCGGACATCTCACCAAACAACTGCAAGGACACTTTGACCACTGATCTCGGGCCGTTCGGATGTTAATATCTGGACCGAACGCCCGGCTAATGCTAACATACAAGCTAATGGACCGGCGTAGCAGCAAAAACAGCGCAAAGTGCGCAGATTGGTTTACAGAATACAACGCAGAGACGTAACCTGTCCGCGAACACCTGTAAACTCCGTTTCTGTGTCCTGATTGTAATCTCTAAAATCCTAAATCTGAGATTAAAGTAGCCAGCGTTTATGCTAAGGATAAATAAATCTGACTTTAAAGTCAGACAATTAAGATTGAAGTCCATATTCAAAGAATAAAGCAAATATTCTGCTTCTGACATAGAAGAAGTTAATCAATTTGTGGAATCGAACCCGTGACTTCCTGATTGGAGGCGTAGCTGGAGCAGCTAATGTCAGCTCTGCTCTGGTTTCCAGTAGTTCTTAACCTGGTCCTAGTTCTGGTCTGTGTTGGAGTAGTTCCTGGGCTTGTTTTATGGTAGTTGTCTGTACGTTCTGGGACCTGGGTTAGGTAGGTTCTTGGCTGGTTCTTAAACATGATTTGGAATTTGGACTACCTCTTGATTTAGGTTTAGAAAGGTTCTAGGTCTGCTTCTGGATCGGTTCCTTGTCTGGTTTCAGCTTTGCTCTTGCTTTATTTGTTGGAGTGGTTCTTGATCTGGTTTTAAGTTTTTGTTTTTTATCTCTTTCTCTGGCCTAGTTTTGGCCTGGGTCTTGTTCTTGTCCTGTTTCAGGATGGTTCTTGAGCTGTTTTTGGCCTGGTTCCTTGTCTTGTTTCAGCTCACTTGTTGATTTATTGTTTGGGTTGGTTCTTGATCTGGTTTTGGCCCAACTTTGAGGGGTTTTTAAACTTGCTCTTGATCCTGTTTCAGAAGGGTCCTCGTGCTGTTTTTGGCCGGGTTCCTGGTCTTGTTTGAGGATGCTTTTTGCCTGAATGTTGTTTGTTGTCTTTTTGAACCAGTGTTATGGTTGGAGTGGTGACCATGTCTGCAGGTCAGTGTAGATTAGACCAATGTCACTAATAATGGATTAGTCCACTTCAGCCTGACCAAGTTTCACTCCGTCGGCTCCTTTACAACAAGTTAAACGTTTAAACTCTAATTGTGGGATTCCAATCCATCAGGTTTGATCAGTAACTATTGATCATAATCATTCATTAAAAACATTAATCTTTCCTACAAACTCCAACAAATAAGTGACTTTTTTTGAATCCATAAACAAACGAACAAAGACGATGTCAACCATAGATTTATATCCACAAAGGTCTAGAAACATTCTGCTTTGAAGGACTTCTCTGATCGTGAGAAACGTGTCCTGGGGAAACGGTAATGCATTATTATTATTTTTGTTATTGTTTTTTAGTTGATGTTTTGTTTTAAAGAAAATCCAGCAGAAATTCCAATCTGACACTAATATATCCTCACGCGTTTTAAGATAATTTCACACATTTATACACAATTTGCCTCCATAAACGAGAGGACAGACAGAATGGTCCTAAACCCTCACCCACATGTTCATTGACCGTATCACAAAAAATGACAATATCATATGTTTTTTTTTACTGTAAAACAGGAGAACTAATGTTAGCTTTAGCACGTGTAGCTGACAGTAGGACGTCAAATCTCACGTGATCTCAGTGCAGAAATATTAAATAAACTTCATTAACCATATTAAGTTGTTTCGCACGATTTCAGGAAGGTTTACGTCTTCAGAAACCAACATGTTTTGTCTTTCCTCCTCAGGTCACCTGGTGAGGCTCGCTGAGGAGTGGGAAACAGCGCCACCTAGGCGTGCATTCCAGAAGAACACACGCCCGCCTTTCTGCCCAGTCGGTGCCTAATGGACCACGAGCTGTGAGCGCCGAGCGAGCCCCGACCGTCAGCGACAGGAGAGGGAGGAGAGGGAGGCAGGATGTCGTCCAACAGGAACCCCAACCCACACGGACTCAAGCAGATCGGCCTGGACCAGATATGGGACGACCTGCGGGCCGGGATCCAGCAGGTCTACGCTCGCCACAGCATGGCCAAGGCACGCTACATGGAGCTCTACACGTATCCTTCCACTGGATTCAGTCTAACTCAATCCTAGAATAGACCTATAACCAGCTTTAATCTGAGTTAATCTGATCCTAACTTACTTCAAACTAACCTTCAGTTGTTACATAATTTAATGAGGTTTGAACTAGTTACAAAAACAAACTAAAATCTAGATTGTTCATCATTTAAAAGCTGTGTTCAATAATTTACTCACTAACAAATGTCTAATGGACAAATCAGTTTGTCTCCATCATAAACAAACAAGTTGTTGACAAATGGTCATGTGACTTGGACTTTGGAAAAGTCTGGCACATCGCATTGTTGCACTTTAAGAAGTGTTTTGACTTTGTTCTTTCTATGGATTCACTTTTTGCATTGTTTGTTGTGTTCTCCAACATGTGACATCACTTTGACCTCGGCTGTGTTCGGGTGTTTTTGTGGAAGCAAAATATCAACACCTGTCATTTTTAAATGGATGAAAACAGCAGAAATGTTCCTTTAGTGTTTGGCTTCAGTGGATTGGATGACTCACAGGAAGAATTAAAACAGTTAAACTAGTCTTTGCTAGGTGAATAACTAACTTAAGACTAGTCTTATAGTTCCTTAATCTGGATTCAAAGCTAACTTAAACTATGTACATATTATAAACCAGCCGTAACTAGTTGAGAACACTCTCATAACTTAAACTAGTCATGACAACTAGAACTATACAGACCAAGTCCAGACCTAATCTCTGGCATTGTTTTGAGCAGCTGACTGTGTGTGTCTGTGTCCTTAGCCCCGCCCCCTCAGACATGTTTATAACTACTGTACGAGCGTGCATCAGTCCAGTCAGGGCCGGGGCTCAGCTCCGCCCACCAAGCCCTCCAAGAAGTCCAACACTCCAGGCGGGGCTCAGTTTGTGGGCCTGGAGCTTTACAAGCGCCTCAAAGACTTCCTGAAAAACTACCTGACAGACCTGCTGAAGGTGAGAGTAAGCCCCGCCCGCTGTGACTTAGCTCCTCTCCACCCCCGCTAACCCTTGCCCTCTGCGCTGTGTGTTCAGGATGGCGAGGACCTGATGGATGAGTGGGTTCTGAAGTTCTACACGCAGCAGTGGGAGGATTACCGCTTCTCCAGCAAAGTCCTCAACGGGATCTGTGCCTACCTCAACCGCCACTGGGTCCGCCGCGAGTGTGACGAGGGCCGCAAGGGTATCTACGAGATTTATTCGGTAAGGAAAACACCCCGCACAGAGAGCCAAACGCCCCCTCAGAGAGTGAACCAAACGCACCCACTTTTTTGATTTACTTTAAACTTTATTCTTTCATTTGTATTGGATTATTTTGAATGCCAGTGAAACTTCCCACAGTGAGAACAACTGTGTTGTTTCAAGTAAGTAAGTAATGTTTATTTCTATAGCACCTTTCACAGACAGAGGTAACAAAGTGCTTTACATATCAGCTCATTCACACACATTCACACACCACTGGGACAGAGCTGCCATGCAAGGCACTCGTCAACCACTGGGAGCAACTTGGGGTTCAGTGTCTTGCCCAAGGACACTTCGATCGAGCCCCCAACCTCTTGACCAGAGGACGACGCCTCTACCACCTGAGTCACGGTTGCCCCGCTGTTTCCTTCAGCATGAGCTTCTTCTGAGGCAGGAAGCCATTAAGGCTCTTCTCTGTTTCTCCTGTTCTGTAGTTGGCGTTGGTCACCTGGAGGGAGTGCTTATTCCGGCCGCTGAACAAGCAGGTGAGGGACTCACTTCATGCCGACGCCGCCCTCAAGAAGTGAGCAGCGTGGGTCAGCTAACCTCTGTGCGTTGTCCTCAGGTAACAAACGCCGTCCTAAAACTGATCGAGAGAGAGAGAAACGGAGAAACCATCAACACTCGGCTCATCAGCGGAGTCGTCCAGTCCTACGGTAACACAACACTGTGCCCAGGCTAACTGTTAGCACAGGAGGCGGAGCCACAAACATGTGACTGTCTCTCTGAGGGTCACATGATCAACATTTGTGTTAGCATGAGAATAATGACCAATCAGAACATTAATACAGGAAACAACAAAGGCTTTTGTTCACATTTAGTGTGTTCTTCTGTTATTGTGGTTTTGTCCTTTTGTGTAGCTTTGTCGTTGTTTTGTATATTTTTCTCTCATTTTGTGTATTTTTACGCATTTTCTTTGTTTTTGTTATTTTGTAAATCGAAATTGAAAATTGCTAAATACATGGTTCTCATAGGAATTCTTATTATTTTTCTTCCGCAACTCCTTTGTGGTTATCAATGCAGCACTAATGACACGTATGTCATCTCATATGTCAAAGATGTCCAGTCGACCTTTTTTGGAGCCAAATGTCAAGGTCAAGTGTCAAAAAAATTTTTTCATTGTTTTATTTAATTGGACTGAAGCTGTACGACCTACCAGTAAAAAGATCAGTAGGGGTCAAAGTTCATGATGTCACAAAAAACAACTTGTGACAAATTGAGATGCAGTGCTCAGACTGGCACATTTCCTTTCAATGTGTGACCTTGACCTTTGCTCAAGGTCATATTTAAGGTCAAGGCCAGTCTTCTGTTTTTCCTGCTTTATTACTTTAAATTTCATTTGTAAAAAGAACAACATAAAAGGACATTACACAACAAAATACACACAATAAGATGTCTTTCACATGAACAATTCTTACAATTCAGAATCTTTTTGTTTTCTAAGTCATTTTTGTGTAGCTTTGTTATTTTTTATATTTTTTTGTATTTTTGTATGTTTTAGGAGTCATTTTTAGTTTGTATATTTTGCTGTCAATGTGTTTTTTGTCCTTTTGTGTAGCTTTGTTATCGTTTTGCATATCTTTTTGTAATTGTGTAATTTAGTTAAGATTTTGTATATTTCGTTGTCTTGTGTGTTGTTCTAATATTTAGTTTGTTTTTTGTTGTCATTTTGTGTATTATGCTGTAATTTTGTTGTATTTGTGTAGTCTTTCTGTGTATTTTTCATGATGTGTATATGTGGTTGTAATTTTGTATGTTTTTGGAGGTATTTTGTGCGTTTACTTTGGGTGCTGACAGAGGTGTGTGTTAATCTTTGTGCCGGTGTTTCAGTGGAGCTGGGGCTGAACGAGGAGGACGCCTTCGCCAAAGGACCCACGCTCTCCGTCTACAAAGAATACTTTGAGTGTCAGTTTCTCACCGACACAGAACGTTTCTACACCAGAGAGAGCACCGAGTTCCTGCAGCAGAACCCTGTGACCGAGTACATGAAGAAGGTACATGTGCACACACTTGTGTGTGTGTGTACACACACATGGCCTCACACACACTGTGTGTGTCTGTCTCTGTGCGTGCAGGCAGAGGCGCGGCTCCTCGAGGAGCAGCGGCGGGTTCAGGTTTACCTCCACGAATCCACGCAGGACGAATTGGCTCGGAAGTGTGAGCAGGTTCTAATCGAGAAGCACCTGGAGATTTTTCACACCGAGTTTCAGAACCTGCTGGACGCCGACAAGAACGAAGGTAGACCGGCTCCGCCCACCGTCACTCACGATCACAGGTCTCTAACGTTGCCTCTACTGCTCTCCTCAGATCTGGGTCGGATGTACAACCTGGTGTCGCGGATCACCGACGGTTTGGGAGAACTGAAGAAACTCCTGGAGACGCACATTCACAACCAAGGGCTCGCCGCCATCGAGAAGTGTGGAGAGGCGGCGCTCAACGTGAGACACACACACGTATTGTACTACATTACGCATTGAACACACATACTCGTCCCATTCCATTTGTATGTCTTTGTTGTCATGTGGTGTAGTTTTGTCATTTTTGTCCTGTACTATGAAGCTGGATTTTCTCTTCTCTCTCTAACTTCCTGAATTTATTTGGTGTGTGCTGTACTATGACATTAACTAACGTCTTACCAGGCTAAATCACCATGGTAACTTGGGCTGAACAAACGCCTAACCTGGTCACAACCAGGTTATGAAGTAGATCCTTTAAGATAATATAAAATACAAATATATTCCACCTTAGTTGTAGGCTGAGCTGTATGAATGTGGCATCAGAGCCACAGAAAGGTCTGAGCCTCATTAAAGTCAAACTGATCAGAGTGTCTGTTTATTCTTTATCATCTCACTAATTTAAGTATTAACACTCATCAATTCCTGCATTCGTTCCTTCCTGCTTTTACTGCAACAACTGTGTTGTTTTTGGTTTGAATCATGGATTTTAATTCTTCATATTAAGAAGTAAGTTGCTCTCCACAATTTCTCTATGATTGGTCTGACGCTATAATCTCGCCCTGTCACAAGAGCGTTCACATAGCCAGACTGGAATCACCTGTCTTAAGCGAACATGTTCATATCCAGCTTCATAGTACAGCTGCTGTCTGACAGAGAATGTTTGGTTAGGTGAAGCTAATGGAGAAATAACAGGATATACTGATGCAGCTTCGTAGTACAGACCCTTAGTGTTTTTTCTAGTTTGTTTTTGTGCACATTAGTTGTCATCTTGTGTTTTTATCTCATTTTTTGTGATTTTTGGTGGTATCAACAAGCTTAAACTGAGGGTCACATGTGGCCCCTGGGCCACCAATTACCCACACATGCCTCTTGCTCTTGTACACACACACCTAAGCTCTGTGTGTGTCTGTGTGTGTGTAGGACCCCAAAGTCTACGTCCAAACCACGCTGGACGTCCATAAGAAGTACAACGCTTTGGTGATGTCGGCCTTCAACAACGACGCAGGCTTCGTCGCAGCGCTCGATAAGGTAAGTAACCACGGCACCGAGAGAGCAACCCTAACCGCTCTGACTGTGCTTGTCTGTGTGTGTGCGCGCAGGCGTGCGGTCGCTTCATCAACAACAACGCTGTCACCAGAATGGCCCAGTCCTCCAGTAAATCACCTGAACTGTTGGCTCGATACTGTGACTCACTGCTGAAGAAAAGGTGAGTTTAATTTAGCCTGGTTTATTTAATCTGACTAATTAAGTAGAGGTGAGTTTAAGTCCCTTTACCTAGTTAACCTCATCTTTCTTAAACCAGTCTGTCTCTGATTGTTACGACCCCCTCTATGGTGTCAGGTAAAGGCTTGAGGGGCCGCAACATAAAAAGACGCCACAGAGAAATCAGAGTTTTATCAAAAGTATTAACAAAATTCTAAAAGTATCAACAGAACAAACTAAAAGGAACTGGAGATCCTGGCCAAACTGAACAAAAGTAGGGAGGACACTGGGCCAACCCTATACAGGGCCGTCGTCCCAGCGTCCACCCTCTAAACTACAAAACATACAAAAGACTAAACTACAGGAACATGAAATCAGGACTACCAGAAATCTCCAGTCCAAACTAAAACAACAAACTTACGAAGACGTCCAGTGGGGAGCTGAAGAACTCTCCCCACATGTCTGCTGCTGGTCAGAAGTTGTGCCTCCCCTCCTTCTGGTCCTCTCAGCCCTTTATAAGCTCCTCCTCCCTCTCCTACCTGATTACTGATGTGAGTCAGGTGTGTTAGGAGAGAGGAGGAAGTACAGGCTGAGAGGCCATGAGACACCAGCCGTAACACGGATTATGAAGCTAACTGAAGTTCTCCGTATTTTTCTTCTTCAGCTCTAAAAACCCAGAGGAGGCGGAGCTTGAGGACACGTTGAACCAAGTGGTGAGCTGATTGGTGGTTGGGTGGGGGTCTGTATGCTGCTCTCTGACACCCCCTGCTGTTTCCTCCTCCTCCTGCAGATGGTCGTTTTTAAGTACATTGAGGACAAAGATGTTTTCCAGAAGTTCTACGCCAAGATGCTCGCCAAACGTTTGGTTCATCAGAACAGCGCTAGCGACGACGCTGAGGCTAGCATGATCTCCAAACTAAAGGTCAGTTTGTCTGAGGGGATGGGCCGTCTGTAACTGACACTGACTGACTGTAACTGTGCGTCTGCAGCAAGCGTGTGGCTTCGAGTACACGTCCAAACTCCAGAGGATGTTCCAAGACATCGGTGTCAGCAAAGACCTCAATGAGCAGTTCAAGAAGCACCTGACCAACTCTGAGCCTCTGGACCGTGAGATCACTTAATCTGAGATAATTTAATCTGAGATCACTTAATCTGTGGTCACTTAATTTGAGATAATTTAATCTGAAGGCACTTAATCTGAGATCACTTAGTCTGAATTCACTTAAAGCAGGGGTATCATCTTTTTTCAGGCACATAGTACCATTCTATAACTATGCTACACAATTTTTTTAGGAAAATGCAGCAAATATAAAAAAAAAACTTAAAAGAAGTTTCGCTCTTTAGTACACTGTTCATGACACTTCGATCTTGCCTCTGTTTCTGTAAGAAACTCCAAGCTTGTCTGACATGCCCATGAACACGCCCCCTTTAGTACTTGTACAAACAAGCATGGATTTTGTTTACTTCTGTTTTTCTGTGTGCTGTATTTGGCTACTTTCTACTTTTTTGAATGGTTATGAAAGTGAGGAGGAGAAGTGATCTCTCCCCTGCCTCTGACTCACACACGTGCTGCTGCTGGCTCTGAAGAAGTAGTCCAGAGTAGCGATGGCATTGGTTTTTAGTGTCATTGTACTTATTAATCCCCTTTCAAATAAGCTCTTGTTTTAAAGCAGTCATCTAAAAAGTGTCTGGAACAAACATAGCAGATCTTTTTGGGATGACGGCCGCTTCCAAAGATAAACTCCAGCCATTGTTGACCAATTGTTTCATTCTAAAGAGAGCTGTTTTCTTCACATCCAAAAATAAATCTTCTCGCTGAAGGTATTTTTAAAAACTAAAGGCAGGCAGCTACTACGATAAGCAGAGTAATTGATTGACACGCAGTTATCTTTTAGCTGTTTGTTGTGACGGCAGCTGTTTTGACGGAGCTGGAAGCGGGGTAGGGGTGAGTTTTATTCTAATGTGTACATTAATAAGTACAGACAACATAAGCCATGGGTTTGTTACAGAAGTATTTAAAATAAGTAAATGGAACGCTAAATGTGCAGAGGCGGGTGCTGTGGGCTGAACTAAGGAAGAAAACATAGGAGGGGGAGGGCCCTCGTCTCCATGGCAGAGGATCGTCCCCTCGAGCAAAACTGCAAGAAAATGGCTGCTAGCAGGAGATTTAAAGATTACCCAAAAATAGTGACATATTAACATAATATAAAGCTTGAGAAACTGATTTTTACATGATACCCCCCCCCCCATCTGAATTCACTTAACTCATTCAGTGCCATTGATGTAATATGTCGTTTCAAATCCATACACTCAGTACCAATGACGTAATATTACGTCAATTACATTTTATCATGGAGATTACTAGAAAACACCCTGGTGAGGGTCCCTCATCAAGCTGTAGTGTGATGTAGTGACCAACTGTGCCCTGAAGGTGGTAGCAGCGCATCTTTAAATGTGAGATTAGCCACTGATGCTACCATTAGCTAAGGAGGAAGAAGCAGGGACGGGGGAGGTTATGGTACTATGAAGTGATCTTATAAAGTATCCAGCAGCTCACAGCACCACATACTAACACAGATCATGTGTGGACCTGAGTGGATTATTGATTATGCTGCGATCGTGAGATAAAACCATCAGCTAAATGGGTAATCTCTGCGTGTCGGGTAGAAGAGGAAGTTACCTCTGTGTGATTGACAGGGGGAGAGACTTGGAGGAACGCCAAAATACAGTAAGAAATCCATTCAACTGTGACATAGATGGTAAAATAATAATAATGTTGCCATCAAAAGCCTGGTCAGTGTTGTTTTTGCAGTTTTTTAGAAGGAAACCATGTTGAGGTGTCACTAAAGCAAAAAAAATGCTTCAAAGTCACTAATAGTTTTTCTCAGCTTTTTATCACAAACTGGCAATTTGTGTGAAACTTGCCTCTATTCAACTGCGGATTACAGAAGAACGAAACAAGCTAGAAAGTAGAGACTTTAATCTTTCAGAATCTGGTGTCAGATTTCAGATTGTCATAGTACAAAATATTCTGTGGGTCTTTAAACATCTGTCAAAATGCTCAAAAACAGCTGGCACTGAGGGGGTAGAAATTCTGAAATTGGCTGACACTGAATGAGTTAATGAGGTCACCTAATTTGAGATAATTTAATCTGAATCAGTTAATTTTAGGTCACCTAATCTGGATTCACTTAATGAGATCATAGTCAGATCATTTAATCTGAAGTCATTTATTCTAAAATAATTTAATCTGAAGTCATTTAATCTGAGATCATTTAATCTGAGATAATTTAATCTTCCCTGTGTGTGTTTGCTGATGTTCTCCTGTCTTCAGTGGACTTCAGTATCCAGGTCCTGAGCTCTGGATCGTGGCCTTTCCAACAGTCGTGTACCTTCGCTCTGCCTTCAGAGGTAAACCATCATCATCATCACACCACCACCAACAGCAATAATGTTTGTTTGTATGTGTGTGTGTGTGCGTGTCCTCAGCTGGAGCGAAGCTACCAGCGCTTCACAGCCTTTTATGCTAGCAGACACAGTGGCAGGAAGCTAACGTGGCTCTATCATCTGTCCAAAGGAGAGCTGGTCACCAACTGTTTCAAGAACAGGTACAACTCAGGCTTACCTACATTTTTAGACATGTTTTTTTTTTTTAAAGAAAGTAAGTGTTTATTGAATATTATGACATTTTTTAAATATTCCAGTAGTCTTTGCTTTTCAAAAAAAGCACAACGTTTTTCATTTATATTAGACCTTCAAATAAAACAAAACATGCATTACAAAAAAAATTAAAGTGGATAAACTCACAAGAAATGAGTTATTGTCTGCTTCGCCACAGTAGATACGCTAATAATGTAAACCTAGGCCTCTATGAAATCTGTTTTATTTTTTTCCAAATTCCGTGTTTTCCACTTAAATTTTTTGAATTTTTTAAGAAACGTTGATCTTTTTTTTAAAGAAAATATTAGTTTTTAACTCCTGTGAGGAAACAAAATAAATACTAATAAATAAATGAAACCATAAATAAACAAATGTTTGTCAAAAATAAAGTTGATAATTAAAAGGTAGATATAAGTTGTAGTGACATGGATTATTGACTGATTTTTTTTTAATTATTTATGTCACATAAAGATCAATGGTTTACTGAATCTGATCAGTTTTATTGATTAAGTTTTGATCAACTTAGTTTAAATTAACCTAATTTAAATGATACTCATGACATCATTCCAGACGTAATGATTAAACAAAACTAAATGGACACAAGGAAGCATCAGTTATTTCACCACTAGGGGGCAAAATATTTGACAGCAATAATCTACGATGTTTCAGACTACAAACCCTGGTATCGATGGTCTTGTCCACAACAACAAAACAACTTGTCCCATGGATCTTCTGTAGCTCTGATTAGATGTTGTTAGAATGTAACATTCTAATAATGTTGCTCCAACTGACTTTTATTTTGTAAACCAAATGATCCCACTGAAACAGTTGTACTTGAGGTAGCTAGCTGACAGTGAATGTGTAGCTACGAGGCACCGACAAAAGTCTGGAATAAAAAGAACTAAAGGACAACATGGACTGAGTTATTCTTAGTTAGCCAGACACAACAGTTTGGCGTTTCATGCCGATTCCGCCCGCGATTCTGCTAACACGGATGTGTCTGTAAGTCAAGCCCCAAATCAAATGCTTAAGAAATCTGTGAGTCGGACACTGCGTAACTGCACGTTGTTTGATTGCGTTATTGCATCACATGCTACTATTCGGCCTTGCTTTTAACTCACTAAACCGAAGGCTGAATGTGGCTTTTTTGCAATATTCGGCCGAATATACCTGGTTACCGAATATTCGGTGCATCCCTAGTATCCGGGCTTGTCTTACTTGAACTTGGCTTTAGTAATCCTGACCTACCTTGGCCCATATGATCTTAGCCTAGCTTAATTTGAGCATGTTCTCATAGCCTGACTTGGTTGAATCTGAATCTAGCTTAGCACAGAGATGGTTAGCTTTTATCACAGTGAGTCACATGAGCATTAGAATAAAGACTAATGTGAGCATTAACACAGGAAACGACAAAGGGTTTGTTTGTGTTTTTGTTTGTTTTGTTGTGTGTCTTAGCATAATTGACTGTAGCCTAGCTTAAGGCAGGTCTGGTGCTGTATGGTGATTGGCTCGTGTGTGTGTGTGCGTGCGTGCGTGCGTGTGTCAGGTACACACTGCAGGCCTCCACCTTTCAGATGGCCATCCTGCTGCAGTACAACACAGAGGACAGCTACACCGTGCAGCAGCTCACCGACAGCACACAGATCAAGACGGTGAGAGTCTGTCCTCCCCAGCTCTGAGCTCACCACCACTGCCTCTCTCTCATCTCTCTCTCCCGCTCTCTCTCTCCTCTGCTTCTCCTGTTTCCCTCCTGTCAGGACATACTGGGCCAGGTTCTGCAGATCCTGCTAAAGTCCAAGCTGCTGGTGAGTCCCCAGAGCCCAAGGAAGAGACAGCAACACAAAGAGGCTCTGAAGAGCCCAAAGTACAGACAGAAAACACGCCCATAAGCACACAAGGAACGTCTCAAATACATGCCAGACACACGTCAATATCACATAGAAAACATGCCGTTGCCACACACACACGAGAAACACGCCAACAAGGTGCTAACAAAACACACAAGTATCAGCACAAATGCAATCAAAACACACTAAAATGCACTATAAACATTTATCACTGGAGGCGGAGCCACAAACCTGATAATAACTGATTTGAGGGTCACATGATCAACATTCATGTCCGCATTAGAATAACAGCCAATCAAGGCGTTAATACAGGAAATGAGTTTTGTGAGTCTTTGTCGTCATTTGGTGTAATTTTTGTGTTTGTCATTTTATGTTTTTCTCATTTTGTCTGAATTTGTTGTCGTCTTAAATATTTGTGTCATTTTGTGTGTTCTTTTGGTGTGCGGGGGTGGGGGGGTGCACTAAACAGAAACATGTCAAACACAGACAATGCCACATACCTGTGCAGTGTATAGATCTGTGTGTATAGATCTACATGTAGGATGTTCATGGTGTGTACAGGTGCTGGAGGATGAAAATGCCAATGTGGACGAAGTGGACTTCAAACCAGACACTGTTATTAAACTGTTCCTCGGATACAAGAAGTGAGTGACATACACACACACACACACACACACACACACTAACAAGCCTGTGTGTGTGTTTGTGTTGCAGTAAGAAGCTGAGGGTGAACATCAACGTTCCAATGAAGACGGAGCAGAAACAAGAACAGGAAACGACTCACAAGAACATAGAGGAGGACAGGAAGCTCCTGATCCAGGTGGGATCCACTTCCTGTTTTTTTTTTTTTTTTTTTAGAAGGGGGTGGGGCATGATTATTTATTAAGGGTGTAATGACTCATCTATTGGTTAAATGAATCTATTTATGTTCCTATGATCCAAATATATTGATCGGTCCTTTGCAGGGACACATAATGATCTAACATTGTTTTAAAAGCTAATCAATCGATTGTATCAATAGAAACTCACCTGTACTGTCCAGTGTCCTGGGGCCTCATTTATAAAAGTGTGCCTAGCTAAGCACACTTCAGCTTGCATACTCTGAAAACCAGGAAGTGCATACGAACATATTTTTATGACTTATAAACGAGTGCGTACATAGGTCCCATGCCTGTTTCCGTTTTAAATCACAATCAATGTGGAAGGAAAACACCTTGCTCCGCCCATACGGTGCCTATTAAAGGTCCGGTGAACGCCCTGAACGAATATTCACTAATACGAATTTCACGGTGGACCGAGGGGGAAAACAAGCAAATAAAACAACTTTCACTCAGTGTGAGGTGGAGGTATTAATAGTTGAGGTGGACACACACAGGAGAACGTAATGTGGTGACAGTGAACATTAGGAATGATAGAAAGATCACGTTACGTTGCCTCATCAGACTGTGACGGGTGAAAAATAAACGATCACACATAAAAGCGGAGGAGAAAATGTGGATCACTCTCCATGGGAAGAACGTCTGTTCAACAGGTGGAGGAAGGGGGCGGAGCTCAGCCTCACAAAAAGCTGGAGGATCAGTGGGGATTGGGGATCCCCTCTGTGTCACGGAGGTGGGGGACACACACAGATGCACTATATATATGCACCAAAAACATGGGATTAAACTCTGCAGCAGCTCCATTGTCTTCCTCCCACTGCAGCCTTGTATTCACGGGGGTCCTGCCTCTCGCTGGTCTTTGTAGATCCTCTCCCTCCGATGTATCCCGTGCACCTCGTCCTCCAGCAGTGACAGATGAGCTACTGTGGGTCTTTACGCACTGTGCGCGCGTTCCTTTTTATAACAGCTACAGGTGTTGCAGCCAATTGATCTGCAGTTTTGCACAATGATCATGTGATTTTGATGACTATTATTATTATTATTAATAATATAAAACTATTTGTAGGTGCGCACACGTCACTCACTCCCTGGGACGTCTAGAATTTTTTCCTCTGTCTTTGCAAATGCATCCTTCAAATAATGTGTTGTGAAATCTTCAGTGTGTTTGATTATTTCACACACATTCTATACGTTTCACAGAGCTGTCCTTAATTTCATCTTTCTCCTGTTGGCGTCAGTTTCCTGTTTCTCATGATTGTGTGCGTACGGCAGAGTCAGAGCTGCTGTGGAGGTGGAAACATTATCTCACCAGGTTTTTTTTTTATAAATCCCACACTTTGTTTATATGTAACGTACGCTGCGTTTATAAATGAGGCCCCAGGTATTTACTGTATGTCAGTCACACTGGGTAAAAGTTAGTGATTCGTTTGGGATAGAGTCGTTTTAAATGAACCAATACCATCCATGAATTGAATCATTAAAATGAATTGTTTCACCCCGAATGATTCTTCACACCTGTTCCTGTGTGTACACACGTGTGTAGATGCGTGTGTGTGTGTGTGTGTGTGTGTGTGTGTGTTCTAATGACAGTAGACAGGAAGTGACCTCATTGTGTTTCTGCAGGCGGCCATTGTGAGAATCATGAAGATGAGGAAGGTTCTGAAACACCAACAGCTGTTAGCAGAAGTCCTCAACCAGCTCTCATCCAGGTTCAAGCCCCGCGTGCCCGTTATCAAGGTCAGGCACACAATAACAGAGTTGATAAAGTGTGTGTGTGCGTGACGTTGACTCTGTCTGCTCCTGGTGGACAGAAATGCATCGACATCCTGATAGAGAAGGAGTATTTGGAACGAGTGGACGGAGAGAAGGACACCTACAGCTACTTGGCCTGAGGACACCTTTCCCACGCTTTTATTTTGTTAATTTTTTTTTCTCCTTCCTGTCCTTTAACGTGTGGAGATCATGTGACCCCCTCAGGAGGGCGGGCTTCCTCCTGGTCCCCGCCCACTCCGCGCCGTCACCCTGTAAATAAACGACAAAGTGCGAGGAGTAAACAAACCAACCAACAAACAAACAAACAAACAAACGTAACGTAAAAACACATCCAAAGGTGTCTGCATGCTGACCGGAGGGCGGAGCCTGCATTTGTATAGTGTGCTTCATTTTCTAAATGTGTGATAAATAAATAAAAAGGAAAGGTTTCTCTAAAGCCCGCCTCCTCTCTGTGTGATGACATCACAGGCCACCATCTTACCAGAGGCTATCAGTGCATACACACACACACACACTAGCCTGAATGCATCATGAACACACAAAATAAACTCAGACACTTTTTACTCAGTCATAGGTTCTGTTCCCACAGTCTGAAGGTCAAAGATCATTTTTAAAAGTTGTGTGTGGGGACAGGTAAGAAGGAAAGCAGACACTGATTAACTGTCAGGCTCCTCCCACTGGGTGTTTAATTCAGTATATCAGTGTTCAGATCTATTTCTGTATATAGACAGATCTATAGATATGTCTATATATAAACATATATATATTAATCTGTATTATACAGATTTATAGATATGTTAATATATACAGATCTGTGTGATATAGACAGGAGAACCCCATGGTGGTGGGAGGACATGCAAAACTAGCTCAGGAAACCCGCCCAACCTGGCGCCCCTTTGTAAAGAACAAAGGGCGCCGATCCACGTGTCTCCTCTGCTGCTGGCGGACCAATGGCGTCCCACTACACTATCACGTCCCAACATGCGCGCTTGCTATTGGCCGAAGCGTTTGGCGCCTCTTGGATCCGTACCGAGCGGGTAAGGGCGCGAGAGCCGGTTCCGCTCGCTGGCGGTACAGGAACGACACGCACGGATTCAGCTACTGTCACACGGTGAGACGCGCGTGTTCGGACGGTAGCCGCTGACAACGCGCGGATTCCGCGCTTCGTGAAGCCGGCTGAGGCTCCGCCCCCTACCGGTGCTAATGCTAAGCTAACCGCGGAGTGCCGCACACAAAGGAAGACTGTGACCGACAGAAACGCCTCTAACCCGGGTTGAGGACCCGGTGTCCCGGACAGGTGAGGAAAACCCCCGCGGTCTGACGTCACTCCCGCTCACATTAACCCGCCTCAGCTCGCTTCTCTGTCCTGGTCTTTGTTTTACTAACTGTTAGCTAGCTCACCGGGGATGTCGTGACTGAACTCGTCACTGTAACAAATCAGTGTCAAACTAGCGGGACAGATGTTTTAAACACCTGCTGTGAGGTGAAACAGAACCACATGTTCCGGTTCTGAAGGAGTTTCTGTTGTTTTCCGTTTGGAACGCTTTGACCTGGTTTGATAAGAACCGATGACGGAACCACATAGTCTGGGTACCAAAGATGTCACAACACCACAGGCTGTTTTTGTGTTTCAGGAAGAGTTTTTAGTTTTAATGTAATTTTCTACGTCCTGCTCAAACCTTTTCACTATGAGTGTTCAAACGGGCTTATTGATTATTAAGTGTAACAATAACAACACGTTATTGAATAAATGTTCGTTTACTAAAACCTGTAAGAATAAACAATAAATTATAATTACTAGTGAATCTCCATGGGTCCCCGATTGTGAAGTTAGGCATGTGAAAATAAAATAAAACTCGTTTAAAAAACGTATATGATTTTTTAAAATTATTTTTATTATATATATATAATACTTTTGACCAGATTTACAGCAATATTTGCGAAATTTGTGGGGTTTTTTACTGTTAAAAATAATGTGAATGTTAAATTTAAGTGTTAAATATTTAATCTATATGTCACGGGTTTAACTAAATATTTAGCTAATATGTACATTTATTGTGTAGATTTAACATTTAGATTTAACACTTAGCATTTAGTTTTAACATTAACATTATGTTTACATGAAAAAAATATCTGAAATTTGACAAATTTGAATTTTAAATTCTGGTCAAAAGTAACATGAAAAATTCCTGTACGTTTTGTAAACATGGTTTGTTGCTAAATGTTGCTGTTGGTAAAAATTGCTTTTCATTTTAGCATATGCAACTTTACAATCAGTGCCCTATTAAATGTTGTGTCTGTTCCAGGTGTGTAGTCATGGTGCTGACGGGGAAACGCTCAGAGAAAGGTCCGTCCTGTTGGAAGAGGAGAGTGAAGTCTGAGTACATGAGACTGAGACAACTGAAGCGTTTCAGGAGAGCCGATGAGGTCAAGGTCAGCTAAACAAACGCACATTCACTTACATATACACGTGTGTGTTGGTCTAATTTTGTGTGGAGCCCTAGGTAAACACACAAAATGATTCCAAAAATACATAAAACTACTGCAAAAACACAGGACGTGACAAAAATGCACAAAAATAACTGATATATATAACAGTGTTGGGGAAAAAATAAATTAATCGTGATGTTGTTGTTGACGATAAATCAATTCTTAAATGTCCAGAGTGATTATTTACTTTTTTTAGTTCTAATAAAAACCAGGCAAGTCCTGCTTTATTTCCTGTCATACAGCATTTAACCACAAGATGGAGCTGTTAACTTTGTCAAAACAAGACACCATTTATACAGACTTATGGTTCCGAGTGAGGGGCGGAGCCAGGGAGGGGACCTGCATCCCAGACGCCACACAATGGGTTGGAGACGTTTGATGGTTTCCTAGAACCATCTGGTCTAAAGTGACAGACACTGTGTAACACGACTTTCATTTAAAATAAAGACTAAAAGTATTCCACAGTTGTCATGTGACCACAGGACGTTTCACATCTTTGTTTTATGGAGAATAAAAATCAATGATTAAATAGGATTTGGGCGTTTATTTACAGGATGCACATTTTTTAACAGTGAAAGACTTAATTTAAGACAATCAATAATAATTTAGAGTTTTTAATAAGACGTTACAGTATTGGAGGTGCAGTGATGTTAAAGTATGTGTAAAGCAAATTTTGAATTCAAAAATGTTTTCCTTAAAACATGTAAAAAACCATTCAAACATTTATAATGTAATTATGTGCTAGGTTTCACAAACTGTTCAGGGTTTAATGGGCGGGTCAGAAATCATAGCTGCGTTACGCAATGGAGCCCTCATTAGCATAAACCCGTGGCCTCCAGCGGGCGCCTATCGGCCCCTAGCTGAAAACAAACCTCATGTTCAGACTCAGGGAATAAAATGCATCTGCTAGTGTCACATTTTCCATGAAATGAGCACTTTTATACACTAGATAGATGTACAACACACAGTGCTTCAGGAAGGGCGACATTAGGGCTGCCAACGTCGCTCGTTTAGTCGACTTATCGGTTGACGCCGTCGTGGTTGACCAAGATTTCATTGAATCAATTATTTTTCTGCACAAGAACATGGATTATCCTTATATTTGATGCATGGATTAAAACAGATCCACTGCTGTCTCTGGCGCAGCGGGAACACTGCGCAATGTGTTTGTTTCCCCGTGTACTGACATTGTTTATTAATAAAAGCAGGTTCACTTTACCTTTGTTCTGATCAAAGCTTGAATAAGGTTCACATCATAAATGGTCTGTTTAAAAGTAAATCAGTTCCACAAAACGCCAAAACTGTCTTTCTCCTCGTTGTCCTCTGCACGTGTGCCATAGTCTTGTTCGACCAACTGTTCATTGGTTGACGACAGCCCTAGTCGACACAGTCAGAAACTCACACACACACACACTCATAGTGGTGTGTGATTATAAACACACACGTACGGTTGTGTCTCCCTCAGAGCATGTTCAACACCAACCGTATGAAGATCGTAGAGAGGACAGACATCCTGAACCAGGAGTGGAAAACACGCAGGATCCAACCGGTCCTCATCATGACGTCTGTGGGTTCTCTACGAGGAACCAGAGAGGTACACACGCACACACACATGCACACACACACACACACACACACTCTCTGTATCAGTGTGTGTGTGTGTGACCTGTTCCTCTCCATCTGTCCTCAGTGCACAGTGGACAGTGTGTTCTCTGAGTTCTCTCAGCAGGTGATTCCTCTGAAGACGTTGAACGCTGTGGCATCTGTCCCCGTCATGTACTCCTGGTCTCCTCTGCAGCAGAACTTCATGGTTGGTCCATATACCAGGAGCTGTGCATGGACTAGTTACTGGTTAATGGATTAGTTAGTGATTGAGTGGGTTAGTTGTCTGACGTGGATGTGTTCCTCAGGTGGAGGACGAGACGGTTCTCCATAACATTCCCTACATGGGAGACGAAGTCCTGGACCAGGACGGAACGTTCATCGAAGAACTGATCAAGAACTATGACGGGAAGGTTCACGGAGACCGAGGTGAGGGTCAAGAGCTTTACTCTGAAAATCCAGAGTATCCTTTCACAGCAGGTGGACTCTGAGTGTGAGACTTTGTGTGATTTTTGGTTGTGTGTGTTACTTCTATCTGAGTGCGTAAACTACGTGTGTGTGTGTCAGAGTGCGGGTTCATCAACGATGAGATCTTCGTAGAGCTGGTCGGCGCTCTGTCTCAGTACAGTGATAATGAGGAAGAGGAGGACGAAGAGGAGTTCAAGGACAAAGAGGAGGTGTGTGACGGGAAAGGAGGAGGAGCCGAGGACGGGGCGGAGCATCGTAGCGGTGAGACGGCGCCATGAGCACTTATCATTATTAACCGTGCGTGAGCTCATAGAGTGTCTTTAAAGATGAAATCACTTCCTGTTTGATTTCCCGCCTTCAGAGCGAGCCAATAGGAAGTTTCCCTCTGATAAGATCTTTGAAGCCATTTCCTCCATGTTCCCCGACAAAGGATCTACTGAGGAACTCAAAGACAAGTAGGACGTGTGTGTGCTCAGTGTGTGTGTGTGTGTTCAGTGCAGTTGTTCTCGGTGTGTGTGTTGATCCTCCACCTGTCCAGGTACAAGGAGCTGACGGAGCAGCAGCTTCCTGGTTCTCTCCCTCCTGAGTGCACGCCCAACATCGACGGTCCCAACGCTCGCTCAGTGCAGCGTGAGCAGAGTCTTCATTCCTTCCACACGCTTTTCTGTCGCCGCTGCTTCAAGTACGACTGCTTCCTGCACCGTGAGTCACAGCCCCGCCCACTTCACTCACCTTTGCTGATCTAGCCCCGCCCACTCACCTGTAATCTGTCCACAGCGTTCCACGCCACACCCAACACCTACAAGCGTAAGAACCTGGAAACCCTGGTGGACGGGAAGCCGTGCGGCGCCGACTGCTACATGTACCTGGTGCAGGTGAGGAAGTGACATCACCACCGGAGAGGAAGTGACATCACTGAAGCTAACCGTGGTTTCACAGTCTTTAACCTGATCGTTGTTCCCAGGATGGGATGGCTGAGCGCTCCAAGACGCCGTCTAAGCGGGCGGCCGCTCGTCGTCGAGGTCGTCTTCCAAACAGCCGGCCTGGGACACCCACCGTCTCCATGGAAACCAAAGACACGGACAGCGAGCGTGAGAACGAGCAGGAGAACGACAAGGACGACGACGACAAGAAGGACGAGAGCAGCAGCTCAGGTCTGACAGCCAATCAGAGCAAAGCTCAGGTCTGACAGCCAATCAGAGCACAGCTCAGTTCTGACAGCACAGACATATTATCCATCTGCTTTAGGTCGTGTTTGTTTCACTCAGTCATGATTCTGGAGGCTTTTTATTAAGTCTGTGTGTGTCTGTGTCTGTGCGTGCGTAGAGGGGAACTCTCGCTGTCAGACTCCAGTGAAGTTGAAGTTAAGCGTTGATCCTGAGTTGGTGGACTGGAGCGGGGCCGAGGCGTCTCTGTTCAGAGTTCTCATCGGGACGTACTACGACAACTACTGCGCCATCGCCCGCCTCATGGGGACCAAGACCTGCAGACAGGTGGGTCACAGGATAGCATGAGCACCAGACGAGCTGTAATGTAATTATTCGATCACGCCGCTCATTCAGCGCACACGTACACCCTAGGCCAGGGGACCCCAATCCTGGTCCTCAAGAGCCCCTATTCACCATGTTTTAGATGTTTCCCTCTTCCAACACACCTGATTCAAATGATGAACTCATCATCAAGCTCTGCAGAATTTTGATAACGATCATGATCATTTCATCAGGTGTGTTGGAAGAGGGAAACATCTAAAACATGGTGGATAGTGGCTCTTGGGGACCAGGATTGGGGACCCCTGCCCTAGGCTCTTCAGGCCAGGGCGGGACAAAAACAACATAAACCAATCACAGCAGCTCTCGTTTCAAAATAAAAGCCTGCCCTGCCCACAGGTGTATGAGTTTAGAGTGAAGGAGTCGAGCATCATCGCTCGTGCTCCGTCTGACGACGAAGACACGCCCCCGAGGAAGAAGAAGAGGAAGCACCGTCTGTGGGCCACACACTGCAGGAAGATCCAACTGAAGAAAGGTTTGAACGCTTAAATGTGTAAACGCACAAAAAACGAAACAAAAGCACACCTCTATGCTGTGCTGTCCCGCCCACAGACGGCTCGTCCAATCACGTCTACAACTACCAGCCATGTGACCATCCTCGTCAGCCCTGCGATTCATCGTGTCCGTGCGTCACCGCACAAAACTTCTGTGAGAAGTTCTGCCAGTGCAGCTCAGAGTGTGAGTGTGTTTTAAGGATGTTTTAACCTTTCATTGTGTTTGAATCTGGAGAAAACTAGAGCCGTGAATAATATATTATTATTATTATTATAGTGATCTTAAAGATGGAAATCCTGGTTTTAATCACTAATAAAATGGGTTCAAAGTGAGCAAAACTGTTGGAAAAGTTGGTGAAATGGGATTTTTAAAACTTCAGAAATTGGTTAAAAGTTGCAAATTAGAGTGGATATAAACAGACAGAAAAAGTGGTAAAAAGGGTTTGAAGTGTCAATATTGTAACAATTTGTTTAAACTGGTAAATAATGGGCCTCACAACAAAAATAATCGTGAACTATGGTGAAAAGTGGTTAAATAAATAATGGGTCAATATTAGGGATGTAACGATTAATCGTAAGGCAGTTAAAAATCGATTCATAGGTATCATGGTTCACATTGATACTGTGAAAATTGAATCGCAGTACATTTTGTAAACATATATATTTATCTTTCTCACCCAAAAGTGTACGTGGCGGGTGGAATCTACTACTACTTTCTTTTTGGCCACCTTCTACTCTTAAACATGTTAATAAATGATTCCTTACCCCTTTAGCACCAAAACAATATCTGTAATATTACGTGAATATCTGTAAAAGTCACGTTTTTCTATTATCTCTGTCTGCTAGCATAGCATCTCTTCTTCACTGCGAGATTCGCTATATGCCAACCGACCACTGGGTTACCAGCGCCCTCTGCTGGTCCGAACAAATATCTGCTGTAAATACAGTACATATAGTTAAATGAGTGTTTTCTTTTTTTTAAAGTCCAATTGTTAAGGCACAAAATACATTTTCAGTTGCACTTTTAAAAAGAAAAAGAACTATTATGCAGTTTTGCATTGTTTACTATAGAACCAGAATTTAAATTAATAGGCTTCTTCTTCATTTGTATTATTCCTTTATTTCATTTAAGATTTATTTTTAGTTAAATTGCATTGTTTTGAATAGTTTATCAATGGAGTCTTTTGACAATGAAATATAAAAGGAAAATAATACAGTATTTTCTTTTCTTTTTTTTTTCCCCCAAAAAAATAAAAGAATATTTTTCATTTGTCTACAGTCCCATTTTGTAAAATAAATTGTGAGAGAATCGTAACGTCAACCCAGTATCGTGAATCGAATCGTATCGGGAGTTGAGTGAATCGTTACATCCCTAGTTAATATATATGTAGAAAGGGTTTAAAGTGATGAAAATGTCTCAAAAGTGGAAAAAATGTGTAGAAAAGTCATTGAAATGTGATGTAGAAATGGGAGAAATGTAGCAAAAATACATTAAAAGGAGAAAAAATATGTCAAGAAAAATTCCTCCCCTAAAAAATCCGAGTTTCTTTAAGGCATTTGACCCAAAGGTTGAGAACCCCTAAACTAGTCAGTACTCAACAGCTGTAAACTCTCTGTCCTCCTCAGGGCGTACTTTGTGTGTTTTTAGTATTTATTTGACATGTGTTCACTTGTGTCATTAAGTGGTGTTACTCCTGCTCCTCTAAACTAGTCAGTGCTCAGCGGCTGATGGTCTCCTGCTCCCACAGGTCAGAACCGGTTCCCGGGCTGTCGCTGCAAAGCTCAGTGCAACACCAAACAGTGTCCGTGTTACCTGGCAGTGAGGGAGTGTGACCCCGACCTCTGCCTCACCTGTGGCGCTGCAGAGCACTGGGACAGCAAGAACGTATCCTGCAAGAACTGCTCCATCCAGAGGGGCGCCAAGAAGGTAGGCAAGGTCCCTGAAGGCAGCACGGAAGGTTTAAACTGGCAGGGTCCCTGAAGGCAGCACAGAGCGTGTTATGATGTTTTTTCTGGTGCGTTCTCTTTAGCACCTCCTATTGGCTCCTTCGGACGTGGCGGGTTGGGGAATCTTCATTAAAGAACCAGTTCAGAAGAACGAGTTCATCTCAGAGTACTGTGGAGAGGTTAGCATTAGCATCATCATCATCGTGGTTAAAGGAGAACGTTAATCTCTCACTTCCTGTTTACAGATTATTTCTCAGGACGAGGCCGACCGGCGCGGGAAGGTTTACGACAAGTACATGTGCAGCTTCCTGTTTAACCTCAACAACGGTGTGTGTGTTTGTCCCTGTGTGTGTGTGTGTCCCTGTGTGTGTGTTAACAAACTTTCCGTTTCTCCGTCTGCAGACTTCGTGGTCGACGCCACCCGAAAAGGAAACAAGATCCGCTTCGCCAACCATTCTGTGAACCCCAACTGCTACGCTAAAGGTATCCACGGTTACCATCACTTGAACCTATCAGGAGGTGGGTATGGGTGTGGTTTCCATGGTAACCCCCGTGTCTGTCTTACAGTGATGATGGTCAACGGCGACCATCGCATCGGAATCTTTGCTAAGCGAGCCATTCAAACCGGAGAGGAGCTTTTCTTCGACTACAGGTGAGTGAAGATTACTTAATCCTGACATGAAGACATTTAGATTAGGATTTTTTAAACTCAGTTGAAGCTTTAGTGACAGTTTTGAATTTAAGATCTGTGGGAACTTCTGCTAAGATTTCTGAACGATTGTTACAGGTGTTTCCTTTGATTTTGAATCTGTTTATCTGGAGTTAAAATCAGGTTTAGTTGATCCTGCTCTGTTGAGCTTGAGTTAAGGTCAGGTTTAGTTAATCCTGTTCTCTGTTCAGCTTGAGTTGAGGTCAGGTTTAATTAATCCTGTTCTCTGTTCAGCTTGAGTTAAGGTCAGGTTTAATTAATCCTGTTCTCTGTTCAGCTTGAGTTAAGGTCGGGTTTAATTAATCCTGTTCTCTGTTCCACAGATACAGTCAGGCTGATGCTCTGAAGTACGTCGGCATCGAGCGAGAAGCAGAAATGTCGTGAAACTCCTTTTTTGTCTTTAAATCAATGAGAAAACATCGACTGCGTGACCTCCGTTTACCTTCAGGGACCAACAGATCCGATACACCAGCCTCTGTGTGTGTGTGTGTGTGTGTGTGTGTGTGTGTGTGTGCGTGTGTTCAAACCTGCTGAGCTCAGCAGTGGACGGTGATGGCGATGCTCTGAAAAGATAAAGACAGATGGAAATAAATCAAATGACGACTGCTGCTCCTCGGACTCTTATTTTGAAATAATCCCCCATGGCTAAAATAAGTGGATCAATCCAAAGAAAAGTTTAAATCAGAGGAAGTTGAACTTTTTCTATTTCAGAGGCTTGAACTGGAGTTTCTGCCGTGCCTTCAGTCCCTGAACACACCGCAGATATTTGCCCTTCAGAGTAAAAGCCCTGAAATATTCACAGAAAATATCTCTTATCCAGGTTGTGGTGCTGTTTTGGACTTTTATTTTGATGGAGCCTGAGGAGGTTTTTCTTCACTGGTGCTGATTTTGTAACATTTTCCAGGAAAGTGACATTAAAGTGTTCCAAAGGCTGTGTGTGTATGTGTGTAACGACAAGAAAAATACACAAAACACCAACATTTGAAAAGAGAAATACACAAATAAAAATCAAAGACTTAGAAAATACACAAAAGGACAAGAAAAATAAACATATCGTAAACACACAAACTCTTTGTTTCCTGTGTTAATGATTGGTCAGTAGTCTGAATGTTGATCATGTGACCCTCAGATTAACTATATCTGTTATATAAAACAACAAACACATTGATTTAAAGCGAACTACAATAAATCACAAAAAACAATAGAAATAAAAGTAATAAACATGATGTTCAGAAGACAATAAAACACAGAACATGATTTACTGCATTCAGAGATGTATTAAACACTTTAAACGTTATAAAAAAAAAAAAAGAAGCAAATAATATTTTCTTAAGTAAACAAAACACAATGTTCATAAAACTAATTCTTAGTATCGGCAGTGAAATATTTACTAAGTTTTAACTACTTTAAAACCATTTAATCTACATTTTATATCCATATCAAAAGTAGTTGGAGCTTTAACTTTGAAGGGTTGACCAATGTTTCTTCCTGTCCTGGTTCCGGTAACTTGACGTGTTTCAGCATCTCCGCCTCCAGACGCTCGGAGCTCCGCACACTCTCCGCACCTTCAGCGGGACGACCTGCGCATCCTACCCGGACTTCAGCGCTCCTACAGCGGACACCCAGCGGAGCAGAGGTCGGTGAGCTCCGGAGCATGAACCCTCAGTGCGCGCGCTGCGGGAAGATCGTTTACCCGACGGAGAAAGTCCGCTGCCTGGACAAGGTGCACACGCACGCACGCACGCAAAAAGAGAGAACATGCATCTACCCTCTGAGACGAGCATGAATTTACCATCAGGCTCCTTAAACCGGATTAAACTCTAGATTCAGGTTTAATTTGGCTTCATATCAATAATCTAAAGTTAACCTAAATATTCAATACTCATCTTAACCGAATTATTTAAACTGAAGTTCACTCTGAAACTGGCAGGAACACATTTTTTTTTTTTTAATTTATTTATTTTTGCTTCAAGTTAAACTTGACTTTATGATGCTGAAATGGGTTTAGGTTAACTTGACTTTTTATGCCTGAACTGGGCTTAATTTAACTTGATTATTGAAATCTAACTGGGTTTAAATTAGCTTGACTTTATATGTCTCAACAGGGTTTAAGTTAACTTGACTTTTTGTAATTGAGCTAGGTTTAAATTAGCTGGACTTTATATGACTGAACTGGGCTTAAGTTAACTTTAATTATTTGTTGGTGCTGAGCTGTGAGAAACCACAAATATGTTTATATATTTATATTTTAAAATTTTAATTTGTTTTTAAATAATAGAAAACTTTGTGGCAACTCAACCTAGTTTGAATTATCCTAACCTATTCTGATTCTACCTGGTTTAGAAATAAACTAAACGTCTTGATTTAAAATATTCTAATTTAACTAAACTAGACTTTGGTCTTTTATAACTCAGGATTAAACAACTTCAGTTTATTTTAGTCTCCTCTAGTTAATCTGGTTTATTCATCTAATTTTAATTAGTCATCATGTCATTAAGCTTAAGTTAGACTGATGTGATTGAACTGTTTGTGCGTCTGATTTTGATTGTCTGTGTGTGTGTGTGTGTGTGTGTGTGTGTGTGTGTGTGTGTGTGTGTGTGTGTGTGTGTGTGTGTGTGTGTGTGTGTGTGTTACAGAACTGGCACAAAGGATGTTTCCACTGTGAGGTTTGCAGAATGACTCTGAACATGAAGAACTACAAAGGATACGACAAGAAGCCGTACTGCAGCGCGTGAGTCCTGCTTTTCTCTGGTTTAAACTGGTTTAAACTCATGGTCCAAATGGTTCAGAGGGACCAATTATGATTTAAACACGTCCCAACTGGTCTACAGAGGTCCAAAGGGCCTGGTTAGGTATCAGTAAGTCATACTGGTCCTGGTGGTCCACACAGGTTCTAACAGGTCTAAAGACGTCTGAAGTGTTCAAATAGTGTAAACTGGTTTAAACAAGTCCACATGGGTTTAAAGGACTCTAACTGAGTCCAAACTGGTATTAATGGGTCACCCATCAGACGTCTCTAACTGGTTCTGGAGCTGGTTTAGGTTTGGTTTAAAACTGGTTTAGGTTTGGTTTAGAACTGGTTTGGGTCTAGTGTTTGAACTGGTTTAAAACTGGTTTGTGTCTGGTTTCTGCTCTCGCTCTCCTTCTGTTTCTTTGATGCTGAGTGAATGACTAACACTTCACTGCTTATGTAACACACACGCACACACGCACACACGCACACACGTCACATCACATGGTTCCTGAGGTCCAACCGGGTCACACATGGTCCTGTGTGTGTGTGTGTGTGTGTGTGTGTGTGTGTGTGTGTGTGTGTGTGTGTGTGCACACTGACACACTAGCATGATTCTCACATGTTGTATCCATCACGCTAACAGTCGTTGCCGTAACGATAGAAACTGTCTTATGTAACACTGCTGCCCACATAACCCAGATAGAGAGTGTGTGTGTGTGTGTGTGTGTGTGTGTGTGTGTGTGTGTGTGTGTGTGTGTGTGTGTGTGTGTGTGTGTGTGTGTGTGTGTGTGTGTGTGTGTGTGTGTGTGTGTGTGTGTGTGTGTGTGTGTGAGAACAACAGGAAT